>NW_026693547.1:0-9806 GCF_021218885.2 Marmota monax
TATGGTGTTTGGTGAGGTGGGTGGTTCTGGAGTGGCCTTGTGCTGTGTCCAGATCGGTCTGGTGTCCTACAAGCAAAGCCTCTGTGTTCTGTGCTGCCTTCCATCTGTGCAGACAGCGCCTGTGTGGCTGAGACTACTGTCTGTGCCCTGAGAAACTGCACATCCAAGCCTTCCATCTGCACCAAGAGCACACATTCTCCCTAGTTTTCTTCAAATTTCTATGATACTGGGCAGGATTCATCTTTTACTTAGCCTTACTATGCTCCACAGGTTTGGGCCATGTCGGTTCAATTGCTCGCTGTCATGAACAGTTTGTATTTTAAGGTTACCCTTCATTATGGCTTATTGATGTGAATGAAAATTGAGCTGGAAATCAAACAGGGTTGGCAGGAGGTGCTTGAAACTTCATACAATTAGTTCTCAGTGGGCACTCTGTGGTTTCTTTCTTTTGAAGTAGGCCAAAGATGAAGCATGCAAAAGAAACTGTATCCGAGAGCCCTTAAGGAGAAAACAGAGAAACATGTATGTACTGAAATAAGTCTCCCAACAGTTTGATCAGATTTCTTTGATACTACAGAGTATTCACCTTTTAGCTTGCTCCACTAGGCTATCAAGGTTGGCACTTCTAAATCAATGATTCTCTAAATACGTAAGTGTTAGTGTTACAGTTAGGGTTAGTGATAGCTTTAGAGCTAGTGTTAGGGTTAGAGTTTGTTTTGTTCAAATTTCTTTTTTTTAAATTTATTTTTTATTGGTTGTTCAAAACACTATAAAGCTATTGACATATCATATTTCATACATTAGATTCAAGTTGGTTATGAACTCCCAATTTTACCCCAAATACAGATTGCAGAATCACATCGGTTACACATCCACATTTTTACATAATGCCCTATTAGTAACTGTTGTATTCTGCTACCTTTCCTATCCTCTACTATCCCCCCTCCCTCCCCTCCCATCTTCTCTCTCTACCCATCCACTGTAATTCATTTCTCTCCTTGTTTATTTTCCCATTCCCCTCACAACCTCTTATATGTAATTTTGTATAACAATGAGGGTCTCCCTCCATTACCATGCAATTTCCCTTTTCTCTCCCTTTCCATCCTACCTCATGTATCTGTTTAATGTTAATCTTTTCTTCCTGCTCTTCCTCCCTGCTCTGTTCTTAGTTGCTCTCCCTATATCAAAGAAGATATTTGGTATTTGTTTTTTAGGGATTGGCTAGCTTCACTTAGCATAATCTGCTCTAGTGCCATCCATTTCCATGCAAATTCTATTATTTTCTCATTTCTTAGTGCTGCGTAATACTCCATGGTGTATAAATGCCACATTTTTTTTATCTTTTCATCTATTGAAGGGCATCTGGGTTGCTTCCACAGTCTAGCAATAGTGAATTGTGCTGCTATGAACATCGATGTAGCAGTATCCCTGTAGTACGCTCTTTTAAGGTCTTCAGGGAATAGTCCAAGAAGGGCAATAGCTTGGTCAAATGGTGGTTCCATTCCCAGCTTTCCCAGGAATCTCCATACTGCTTTCCAGATTAGCAGCACCAGTTTGCAGTCCCACCAGCAATGTACAAGACTACCCTTTTCCCCACATCCTCTCTAGCACTTGTTATTGTTTGACTTCATAATGGCTGACAATCTTACTGGAGTGAGATGGTATCTTAGGGTGGTTTTGATTTGCATTTCTCTGACTGCTAGAGATGGTGAGCATTTTTTCATGTACTTGTTGATTGATTGTATGTCCTCCTCTGAGAAGTGTCTGTTCAGGTCTTTGGCCCATTTGTTGATTGGGTTATTTGTTTTCTTATTGTCTAATTTTTTGAGTTCTTTGTATACGCTGGATACTAGGGCTCTACCTGAATTGTGAGGAGTAAAAATTTGTTCCCATGATGTAGGCTCCCTATTTACCTCTTTTATTGTTTCTCTTGCTGAGAGAAAACTTTTCACTTTAAGTAAGTCCCATTTGTTGATTCTTGTTATCAACTTTTGTGCTATGGGTGTCCTATTAAGGAATTTGGAGCCCGACCCTACAATATGTAGATCAGCGCCAGCTTTTTCTTCTATCAGACACAGAGTCTCTGATTTGATATCTAGCTCCTTGATCCACTTTGAGTTAACTTTTGTGCATGGCGAGAGGAGGGGATTCAGTTTCATTTTGGTGCATATGGATTTCCAGTTTTCCCAGCACCATTTGTTGAAGATGCTATCCTCCCTCCATTGTATGCTTTTAGCTCCTTTATCAAATATAAGATAGTTGTAGCTTTGTGGATTAGTCTCTGTGTCCTCTATTCTGTACCATTGGTCCACCTTCCTGTTTTGGTACCAGTACCATGCTGTTTTTGTTACTATTGCTCTGTAATATAGTTTTAAGTCTGGTATCGCTATACCGCCTGATTTGCACTTCCTGCTTAGAATTGCTTTTGCTATTCTGGGTCTTTTGTTTTTCCATATGAATTTCATGATTGCTTTATCCATTTCTACAAGAAATGCCGTTGGGATTTTGATTGGCATTGCATTAAACCTATAGAGAACTTTTGGTAATATCGCCATTTTGATGATGTTAGTTCTGCCTATCCATGAACAGGGTATATTTTTCCATCTTCTAAGATCTTCTTCTACTTCATTTTTAGGGTTTTGTAGTTTTCATTGTATAAATCTTTCACCTCTTTTGTTAGGTTGATTCCCAAGTATTTTTTTTTTTTGATGATATTGTGAATGGAGTGTTTTTTTCTCATTTCCATTTCAGAAGTTTTGTTGCTGTTATACAGAAATGGCTTTGATTTATGCGTGTTGATTTTATATCCTGCCACTTTGCTGAATTCATTTATTAGTTCTAGTAGTTTTTTTGTATACCCTTTTGGGTCTTCTAGGTATACAATCATGTCATCTGCAAATAGTGATAATTTAAGTTCTTCCTTTCCTATTTTGATGCCTTTAATTTCTTTCATCTGTCTAATTGCTCTGGCCAGTGTTTCGAGAACTATATTGAATAGAAGTGGTGATAGAGGGCATCCCTGTCTTGTTCCAGATTTTAGGGGGAATGCCTTCAATTTTTCTCCATTGAGAATGATGCAAGCCTGAGGCTTAGCATAGATAGCTTGTACAATGTCGAGGTAAGTTCCTGTTATCCCTAGTTTTTCTAATGTTTTGAACATAAAGGGATGCTGTACTTTGTTGAATGCTTTTTCTGCGTCTATTGAGATGATCATATGGTTCTTATTTTTAAGTCTATTGATGTGGTGAATAACATTTATTGATTTCCGTATATTGAACCATCCTTGCATCCCAGGGATGAATCCTACTTGATCATGGTGCACAATTTTTTTGATGTGCCTTTGTATCCAATTCGCCAGAATTTTATTGAGGATTTTTGCATCTAGGTTCATCAGAGATATTGGTCTGTAGTTTTCTTTCTTTGAGGTGTCTTTGTCTGGTTTCGGAATCAGGGTGATGTTGGCCTCATAGAATGAATTTGGCAGAGCTCCTTCTTTTTCTATTTCCTGAAATAACTTGAAAAGTATTGGTATTAATTCTTCCTTAAAGGTTTTGTAAAACTCTGCTGTATACCCATCCGGTCCTGGGCTTTTCTTGGTTGGAAGTCTTTTGATTGCTTCTTCTATTTCATCTATTGTTATTGGTCTGTTTAAGTTGTGAGTATCCTCCTGACTCAGTCTGGGCAAATCATATGACTTAAGGAATTTATCGATGTCTTCACTATCTTCTATTTTATTGGAATATAGGTTTTCAAAATAATTTCTAATTGTCTTCTGTAATTCTGTAGCGTCTGTTGTGATATTGCCTTTTTCATCCCGTATGTTAGTAATTTGAGTTCTCTCTCTTCTTCTCTTCGTTAGCATGGCTAAGGGTCTGTGGATCTTATTTATTTTTTCAAAGAAGCAACTTTTAGTTTTGTTAATTTTTTCAATGGTTTCTTTTGTTTCAGTTTCATTGATTTCCGCTCTGATTTTAATTATTTCTTGCCTTCTGCTACATTTGCTGTTGTTTTGTTCTTCCTTTTCTAGGGCTTTGAGATGAAGTGTGAGCTCATTTATTTGTTGGTTTTTCCTTTTTTTGAGGAATGACCTCCAAGCGATGAATTTCCCTCTTAAAACTGCTTTCATTGTGTCCCATAGATTCTGATATGTTGTGTCTGTATTTTC
The DNA here is from genome assembly GCF_021218885.2 of Marmota monax. Taxonomy (NCBI): domain Eukaryota; kingdom Metazoa; phylum Chordata; class Mammalia; order Rodentia; family Sciuridae; genus Marmota; species Marmota monax. Next base: position 4,166 of record NW_026693547.1, read on the forward strand.
ATTTATCTCTAAGAATTTTTTGATTTCCTCCTTTATGTCTTCTGTAACCCATTGATCATTCAGTAACATATTGTTCATTTTCCATGTGATGTAGGATTTTTCCTTCCTTCTTTTATCATTGATTTCCAGTTTCATTCCATTATGATCAGATAAAATGCATGGTATTATCTCCACCCCTGTATATTTACTGAGGGTTGCCCCATGGCATAACATATGGTCTATTTTTGAGAAGGATCCATGTGCTGCTGAGAAAAAAGTATATCCACTTGATGATGGTTGATATATTCTCTATATGTCAGTTAAGTCTAGGTTGTTGATTGTGATATTGAGTTCTATAGTTTCTTTATTCAGCTTTTGTTTGGAGGATCTGTCCAATTGTGAGAGAGGTGTGTTGAAGTCACCCATAATTATTGTGTTGTGGTCTTTTTGATTCTTGAACTTGAGGAGAATTTGTTTTATGAACGTAGCAGCACCATTATTTGGTGCATAAATATTGATAATTGTTATGTCTTGTTGTTGAATGGTTCCTTTTAACAGTATATAATGTCCTTCATTATCCCTTTTGATTAATTTAGTCTTGAAGTCAATTTTATTCGATATGAGGATGGCCACCCCTGCTTGCTTACAAGGACCGTGTGCATGGTATATTTTTCCCAACCTTTCACCTTCAGCCTGTGTATGTCTTTTCCAATCAGATGTGTCTCCTGGAGGCAGCATATTGTTGGATTTGTTTTTTTATTCCATGTTACCAGCCTATGTCGCTTTATTGGAGAGTTTAAGCCATTAACGTTTAGAGTTACTATTGATATATGGTTTGTACTTCCAGCCATGTTTGATTATTTATCTTCTTTATTTTTTTTTTTAATTTAGTTTGTTTCTCCATGGTTAGGTTTCCCCCCGCCCTCTGTCTTTATAGAGGCACTTCCCACTGATGGTTTTGGTTATTGTTTTTCATTTCTTCCTTGTGTAGTGTTTTGCTCAAGATGCTTTCCAATGCTGGTTTTCTGGCTGCAAATTCTTTTAGCTTTTGTTTATCATGAAAGATTTTTATTTCGTTGTCATACCTGAAGCTTAATTTTGCTGGATACAGAATTCTTGGTTGGCATCCACTGTCTTTCAGTGTTTGAAATATGTTGTTCCAGGATCTTCTCGCTTTCAGCGTCTGTGATGAAAAATCTGTTATTAACCTTATTGGTTTACCCCTGAATGTAATCTGCCTCCTTTCTCTTGAAGCTTTTAATATTTTCTCTTTGTTCTGTATATTGGATATCTTCATAACAATGTGTCTTGGCATTGGTCTACTGTGATTTTGTGTGCTCGGTGTCCTGTATGCATCTACAATTTGTATATACGTTTCCTTTTTTATTTCTGGAAAGTTTTCTGTAATTATTTCATTCAGCAGGCTACACATTCCCTTGGTTTGAATCTCTGTACCTTCTTCTGTCCCAATGACTCGTAGGTTTGTTTTTTTTTATGTTATCCCATATCTCTTGGATGTTTTTCTTGTGGTTTTTAACCAGCCTTTCTGAGTTGGCTAGGCTCTTTTCAAGATGATATATTTTGTCTTCATTATCTGATGTTCTGGCTTCTACTTGCTCCACTCTGTTGGTGATACTCTCAATTGACTTTTTAATTTGGTTTATCATTTCCTTCATTTCTAGAATTATTGTTTGTTTTTTGTTTTTATAATCTCTATCTCCTGATAAAGATGCTTAACTTCTTCTTTTATCTGTTTATGTAATTCATTTTCAAAGTGTTCTTTCACTGTTTGGATTTGCTGTCTCGTATCTTCTTTAAGGTTCCATTCCATCTGTCCAAGGTATTCCTTGAGTTCTTTATATGACCATTTTTCTGCTGACTCTAGGTCCTCCTGAATATTTAGGCTGTCGTTCATTGTTTGTACTCCGTTTTTTCCTTGCTTTTTTTATGCTGCTCATGTAACTTCTTGTTCTGTTTGACTGCTGAGTTTCTGTTTACTCTTATAGATTTATTTGATGCTTGGGAGGAAAGATATTGGAAGGGAAGGGAAGAAGTCACTAAAGAGAATGAGAATAGGCAGGTAGAATTCAAGGAAGGGGAATAAGAAAATTGAAAAGAAATGAAAAGACAAAAGAAACAAAAATATCAAAGATTAGATAATAAAGAAAGAAAGAAAAGACTAGAAAAAAATTTAACGAAAATAATAATGATAATAAAAAAATGAAAATTAAAATTTAAAAAAAATTATAATAATAAAATTAAAAAATTTTTAAAAATTAGAAATATTGAAAAAAGTTAAAGAACAACAACAAATAAAAATTGATAATGAAAGAAAAAGAAGAGAAAAAAGAAAAAGAAAAAAAAATGATAATAATAATAATAAATTCAGTCCTAGAGTTCTATTAACTTCTCTTCCAGTAGGTGGAGCTGTGCCCACTGGGCCAAGCTTCTCCTCTCAATAGGTGGGAACCATTCACTGTGCAGCAGCTCTTTCTCCTAGACTGGGCCGGTCTCCAATCCTGAGTGTCTAGGGCCTTGTCTTGTGTTTCCTCAATCCAGGCCGTGCTCACCTGTGGCACTCACCACAATACTGGCTACACGCCAGGTCTGCTGCTCCTGGGAGCCCTGTTTTCATGAACACCTGGGCTCACTCTCCCTGTTTGCCTCCCTCAGACCCTAAGTTTGTAGAGCTTGGTGCTGAGATCCCCCAGCGAATTTGCTTGCCCTCCTGTAGCCACGCCCCCGGTAGCTGGCCCAAGAAACCTCAGTTGTCAGCACTGGTGGGAGCCGTAGCAGGGAGTTCCACGCTGCAAGTCCCGCGCCACTCCTGATTCCCTCTTTCTGGTTATTGCGTTCACAGGAGAGCTGGGAGTGGCCCTTAAGGTTTCCCCACTGTGTGGAGAGAGATGACTAGGGGATTACACACCTGTCGCACTGGTTTCAATGCAGTTATCTCCTCCACCCGTGACGCCATTTCTCTGCCATGGTGGTATCCCATGCAAATGGTGACCGTTCGTTCCCTTTGCCGGGTGACCAATGCAATGGGTGGGTCCTGACTGTCTCTCCCAATCCCCGTTTCAGTCCTGTGGCCACTGCCTATGAAGGCTCGGTTGGCTTTTACCTCTGTAAGTTCCTAAGGGCCAACCAATTATTTCAGTGGCATCATAAGTGCTGAGTCACACGAAGCAGGCGAACCGGAGCTTAATTGCCTCCGATTCGGGCTCTGTGTGTGTGTTCTGAGGGGCCCAGCCTGTACACCCCAGATCCACGTCAGCTCAGCATTGCCTATTGATCCTGAGCAAACAGCATTTAGACAGTTTAAGGCTCTCTATGCCTGCACAGTTGAAGATGTCAGAGACTTGATCTCTCTGTGCCTGCCACCATGTTAGATCTCCTCAATGATATTCATGTTGCCCTTACAGCTTCCTGGCATAAGCAAGTTCTTGGGATTATACAAACTGCTGCTTCTGTTTCCAGTCCAGATTTCTAGAAATGAAACCCTGCCGCCGTCGCCTCCCTCTCTGGGCCGCGCTCATGGGCGCTGCACTCATCTGCGACCGTAGCGGAGCCACCCTGGCCTCCGCAGCTCTTCAGCCCAGTGCCCGGCCCCTGGGGCCCAAGCGGCTGCCACCGCGGCTCTCCGTCCCCCTCCTCCAGAGCACGGGTCCCCTGGCAGGGGGGTGCAGAATGACCCCAGAGCAGGCTCTGCCCGAAGTTGCAGCGGTGAACAGGCCACCAAGGTGCTCGAGGCTGCAGTCCAGCCTTCGGAGGACAGGGCTCGGCACGCAGCCCAGCTCCAACCTCTAGGTGCGGCTGCCGGACAATGTATACAGAGCCATCAAGACAGCAAGCAGAAAGAAAATGGCCTTGTTCAAATTTCTTTGATACTGGGAAGATTTGTGTTTTACCTAGCCTTACTATGTGCCCCAGTTTGGGGCCTTTTCTGTTCAGTGGATCGCTGTTGGGAATAGCTGTTTTTAATGTCTCACTTCATTTTGACCTATATAGGTAAATGAGAATGGAGCTGGATTTCAGAGGGTTGGTGCTAGCTTGTTGAAACTTCACATACTCAATCAGTTGTCTGTGGGCAGTCTCTGGTTTCTTCCTTGTAAAAGTAGCGATAAGGGGAAGCATGCAAAACAAGTTTGTCCAAGAGCACTTTAGGAGAAAACAGGGCAATATGCATGTACTGAAATTCCTCCCCCAATTATTTGGTCAGATTTCTTTGATACTGTGCAGGATTCATATGTAAGCCCTCCCCACTAGTCTCCCCAAGTTTAAACCTTTTATGATCAAAGGTTCTCTTAACAGGTTAGGCTTAGGGTAATGGTTAGAGTTAGGGTTATAACTAGTGTTAGGGTTGGGGTTAGTTTTTTTTCAACTTTTGGATACTGGGCAGGATTTATCTTTTTCCTATTCTTAGTATGCTCCCCATGTTTGGGCTTCCTAGTAAAAGGGTTTGCCCTTAGGAGTAGTTTTAATTTTCATCTTTCACTTCAATTTGCCCTATATGGATGAATGGAAATGGACCTTGTCTCAAACAGGATTTGTGCTAGCTACTTGAAACTTCATACATTCAATCAGTTCTCAGTGCACATTTTCTCATTTGTTTCTTGTGGTAGTAGCCCAAAGCTGAATTAGAAAGAAACAGTTTTATCTGTGAGCACTTTAGGAGCAAGTTTCATTTTTTTTTGCATGGATTACTTTGATATTGTACTGGATTCATCCTTTTTCCTAGTCTTAGTAGATTATGGCCTATAGACATGAATGAAAATGGAGCTGGAAATCAAACAGAGTTAGTAATAGCTGCTTGAAACTTCACACAATCAGCTCTCTTTGGGCACTCTCTGGTAGTTCCTTATGAAAGTACCTTAAAGAGAAGCATGAAAAAATAATTTATCCAATAGCACATTAGGAGAATACAGGGAAATATGCACGTACTGAAATATCTCCCCCAATTATTTGGTCAGATTTCTTTGGTACTGCACAGAATTCATATGTTAGCCTGCCCCACTGGGCTCCTTTATTTTGGGACTACTATGATCAATGGTTTTATAAACAGGTTAGGTTAGATTTAGTATTAGGTTAGGGCTAGGGTTACAGCTAATATTTTGTTAGATTTAGTTTTGTTCAAATTTCTTTGATACTGGGCAGGATTCAACTTTTACCTAGCCTTACTGTATTCTTTAGGTTTAGATCTCTTGAGTCAAGGCTTTGCTCTCCTGAACAGTTTGTATTTTACGTTTTCATTTCATTTTGACCTATGCATATAAATTGAAATGGAGCTGGAAATCCAACAGGGTTAGTGCTAGCTACTTCAAACCTCACACACTCAATCAGTTTTCTATGGGCATTCTCTGGTTTATTCCTTGTAAAATTTGCCCTAAGCTGAAGCATGCAAATCAACTTTATGTGAGAGCACTTTAGGAGAAAACAGGGAAATATGCATGTACTGAACTACCTCCCCAATTATTTGGTTAGATTTCTTTGATATTGTGAAAGATTCATCTGTTAGCTTACCCAACTTGCCTCCCAAATTGTGGGACTTCTAGGATCAAAGGGACTCTAAACAGGTTAAAGCTAGTGTTAGGACTAGGATTAGACCTAGTGTTAAATAAGAGTTAGTTTTGTTCTCAAATTTCTATGATACTGTGCAGGATTC
>NW_026693548.1:0-27820 GCF_021218885.2 Marmota monax
GCCTCTATTTCATTAATTCAAGCACTGATTTTTATTGTTATTATTTCTGTCCTTTTACTGGTTTAATAATTGTTTGTTTCTGTTTTTCCAATATCCTGAAATACAGAATCATGTTATTTATTTGATTTTTCTCTGTTTTTTTGTTGTTGTTGTTGTTGTTGTTGTTTGTTTTAGTACCAAGGATTGAACTCAATGGCACTTAACCATGAGTTACATTCCTTGCCCCTCATTTTTATTTATTACTTTATTTTGAGACAGGGTCACACTAAGTTGCTTGGCCTCCCACATTGTCTCAGCCTTCTGAGCTACTGGGATTAAAGACATATGCCACTACACCCAGCTATCTCTCTGATTTTTTAATGCCAGCACTCATACCTATGAAATTCCTCTTTCAAACTACTTTATAGTAATCACAGAATTTTGTATGCTGTTTTTCCATTTTTAATTGACTCTAGGATTATTTAAATTTCTCCTTTGATTTCTTCAATGACCCACTGATTATTTAAAAATGCATTGCTCAATCTCTATGCATTTTTATAGTCTCTATAGTTTCCTTTATTATTTTATAGTTTTATACCATTATGATTTGATAATATATGTAATTTCCTTTTTTTGTTTTCATGATTTGTTTTATGACCTAAAATATGATATATTTTGAAGAAATTCTGTTAGTTCCTGAAAAGAATTGTATTCTGATATTGGAGAGAATATTCGGTAGATATCTGTTAATTCCATCTGTAGTATAGTTTAACTCTGATGTTTATTTTGATTTTTTTTGTCCAAATTACCTGTTTCTGAGAGTGGGTTATTGAAGTCACTCATTATTATTGTGTAGAGATGTATCTGTCACTTTAGGTTTAGTAGTGTTTTTTTTTTTTAATAAAATTGAGTGCACCAATATCCAGAGCATATATATTTACAATCTTATATCTTTTTGTTGAATTTTCTGCCTTTGGCAGTATGTGGTATCTTCTGACTAATTTTGATTTGAAGTCTGCTTTGTCAGTTGTAAGGATAGCTACCTCTGTTTTTGCACTTCATTTGCTTATAAAATCATTGTTCATTCTTCAACTTTCATTCTCTATATGACTTTGCTGGTGGTCTGTGTTCCTTGCAGTCAACAAACAATTGGACCTTATTTTTTAACCAAATTTGCCAGTTCCTCTTTTAATTGAAGAACTAAGGCCACTTATACCCAGGTTTATTATTGAATAGTGTCCTTCCATTTTTCCATTTTTATGATGTTTGATTCTTTCTTATTTCTCATTTGCGTAACTACTCTTCTTTTTCTCCCTCTTTCAGCTGCAATTTATTTTTGTGTCATTTGCTTTTATTTATTCATTCATTTATTTATTTCATTTTATTTATATATGACAGCAGAATGCATTACAATTCTTATGACACATATAAAGCACAATTTTTCATATCTCTGGTTGTATACAAAGTATATTCACACCAATTCGTGTCTTCATACATGTACTTAGGATAATAATGATCATCACATTCCACCATCATTTCTATCCCCATACCCCATCCCTTCCCTTCCAACCCCTCTAATCTATCTAGAGTTTGTCTATTCCTCCCATGCTACCTCTCCCTATCCCACTATGAAGCAGCCTCCTTATATCAAAGAAAACATTCGGCATTTGTTTTTTTGGGATTGGTTAAATTCACTTAGCATTATCTTCTCTAACTCTATCCATTTACCTGCAAATGCCATGATTTTATTCTCTTTTATTGCTGAGTAATATTCCATTGTGTATATATGGCAATTTTTTTCTTTTATCTATTCATCTATTGAAGGGCATCTAGGTTTGTTCCACAGTTTAGTTATTGTGAATCGTGCTGCTATGGACATTTTTTGTGGCTGTGTCCCTGTAGTATGCTGTTTTTAAATCCTTTGGGTATAGACCAAGAAGAAGGATAGCTGGGGAAAATGGTGGTTCCATTCCTAATTTCCCAAGAAATCTCCATACTGCTTTCCATTTTGACTGTACCAGTTTGCAGTTCCACAATCAGTGTAGTATGGAATCAAAAGAAGCAGTTCTGTGCTAGAGGCTGGGCTTCAGCAGGTGCCTGTCGGTGGAGAGGTGGACCCAAGCCTTCTGTGAGCCTGGGTCTCACACAGGCTGGTGAGGGTGGATCTGGACCACTGGGCTTGACTCATGGTAGTCTGCTGGTTGGACGGGGTGGTCCTGTGCCAGAGGCTAGGCTCTGGTAGGTGTCTGCCCGGCTGGTGGAGGGGTGGACCTGGGCCTATTGTGAGCTTGTGGGCAGTCTGAGCTGGGTCTCAGCTCCCACAGTAGTCTCGCATAACTACTTTTCTAGAGAAGTTTATTCGTCCCTTGCTCTTGTGTTTGTGTTTATATTTATCTTCTGGGTGCAGAATTTCTTTATGTATCCCATTCAATGATTGATTGTCATATGTTATTTTCATATAAGTTCATTTTGGAAGGTCTTTATTTCTCCTTTGATTCTGAAGGATAGTTTTACTCGATATAAAAATGTAGGTTGACAGTTATTTTCTTTCAGTACATGAAATACATCATTACACACTGTTCTGGACTTTAGTGTTTCTTTTGAGAAGTTACTAATATTTTGATAGGTTTGCCTTTATAAGTGAGTTGTTGTTCTCTCTTGTAGCCTTTAATATTTTGTCTTTATTCTGAATTTTTGACATTTTAAATATAATATGTTATAAAGTGTTTTGTTTAGTTTTTGTTTTTGTTTTTTTGTTTTTTACTTGGTTGTGTTTATTGGGGTTCCAAATGCCTGTAGTACCTGGTCATGTCAGAATCTTAACAGAGAAATATATGAAATATGAAAAAAAGACAACATGTTTCCTCCTAAAGTTCATAATTTGTAGCAAATATATTGAAGTAGATAAAATACTGAGCAAGCAATTCAAAAGAGTGATTGTAAAAAATATCAACAAATTCCAAGATAAAATATAAAACAATGCAAAAAAACTAAGAAATCATTAAAGAATATGAATAAGAAATTCAATGAAAATATAGAGATTTTGAAAAAAAATACATAAATGTGGAGACAAGTGCATGGAGTACTGCAAAATGGCACATGTTAAGGGCATCTGAGTGGCAAACCCTCCCCTGTGCTAGGTGTGTGAGTGGCAAACTGCTTACCCCATAGGCACAGCTCAGGGCGTGAAACTGCATGTTGCAGTCCCTGTGCTTGCTTCATGGCCCACTCCTCGGTTGGTCACTGTCCGGATGGTAGAGCAGCAATTGCATTGGTGGCTGCTTATAATCTGCTTAACTATTGCCTGGGTATATATACATGGTAATTGTTCAATAGAATTAGACCTGCTTCCTGCTTGGTCTTGATTAGTGATTCCGCAGCCACACTGTCCTCTCTTTTCTGTGGACCTCCTTGCTAGACGAGAGAGAGCCCACACGCATAAATTTTGGATATCAAAATCTTATTAAGTCAGATTTTTAAAAAATCTTAGTGAAAAACATCTATCCCATGAAATGAGACCATCATGCTTGAAACTGAGAAGCTCATAGGGGAAAAATATCAAGAACAACTATCAACAGCAGTAAATCAGGTACAATGTTAAAGTGACAACAAGTTGCCAACTAAAATGTAAAAAACGCTAACATAAGGAATGGTGGGGGAAACAGAAATTATATAAATCAAACTGCTTCAAAGATGATAAAATATGATTAATTAACACATTTTTCCCTACAGATTTAGAAAATGAATTTAGAGGATTAGGAGAGAAGAAAATGGTAAGTTAATGGCAAAAGAAAAGATATTCAGTAAATGAAAAGAGAAAAGAAAAATAAAGTGAAAAACACTTAGAAACATGAGAAAAAAAATTAGATAAATAAAATAACAAATTAAACAAAATTAAATGAGAGGGAGAGAATGAGAGAATTTGACTATTATAAGGAAAAGGAGTAATCAAACCCCCACAAACAAAGATTAGTAAGGAGAAAAAATTAAAAGGAATAAATGAATGTGAATATCTGTACCAATAATCAAATTAAAAAAATCAATGAAAGGCCTGGCTCAGTGGCATATGCCTGTAATCCCAGCAGCTTGGGAGGCTGAGATAGGAGGATTGTGAGTTCAAAGCCAGTCTCAACAAAAGTGAGGCGTTAAGCAACTCGGTGAGACCCTGTCTCTAAATACAATATGAAATAGAGCTAAGGATGTAGATTAGTGGTCAAATGCTCCTGAGTTCAATCCCAGGTACCCCAAAAATAAAAAATGTCAATGAAAGATGAAAAAGTTGTGTCTGCTGACATGATGTTAACTGTGGAGATGTGTAGATCTTCTGTACCTAGGATAATCTGCACTTTTTACAGAACTTTCTAAGTTCTGCATCCCTTAGAAAGAACAAGTACTGGGCATTATTATCACTTCCTCTTTTCATGTTGTTAACCACTCTGAACACTGAAATGGTCTGGTTTATATAGTTCTCAGTTTCTCTGCTCACTAGTACAAGGTAGTATGGAATCAGAAGTAGTATCTATTGGAGTTTACTCTGAACATATTAGATCGATATGGGGATAGGGGTATTAATGTTTATCTTGTATTTGGGTCCTGGATGCACCCCTTCCCATGAGAAATTTCATTTAGAAGGAAAAAACAACTAACATTCTTGGTAGAGGGGGACACAGAAGATTCCACACATCCTACCAATTATAACTATGGATTTCCAAGGCCCATTCCTTGCATGTAATCATGTGTGCCTTTCCCATTTCCTGGTTCTCTTCAGCGAGTTGGTTGTTTAAGCTGCCAGATTTGAAAGGAAAGCAAACTGAACTCACTTCTATATCTTCGACCAAAATTGCATTGCATATAATCCTCTCTGTGCCTATTTCAATCATGTTTTATTGGAGACATACTGGGAGAAATGGTAAATGACATCCAGAACATCTTGACAAATTTGCTGAGATCTCCAGTGAAAAGGGAAATTCAGGACTTATGTTTTCCAAACAGCAAGTTCAGGAGTGACATAGGTGTGATTTCTACAAGATGACTACCTGCCATAACTCTCCACTTGTAAGTCGAGAAATGCAGACCACTTCTAAAACACAAGTCTGCTTTGCAGTTCCAGGGTCAGCTAGGTTCAGACTGCCTTAATGTTCAATAGGTTGTTTCTGTGTCAAATTAGTTCATCATCACTCTCTTTCTTCCCCTTTCCTGTTATGCCCTAGCACTGACCATAGGCTCTGGGCAAATGTACTCTTTCTTACCCTCTATTCCAAAGATCAGAATTTCTGAGTATGTCCAATTTTCTGCCTGTACAATATTAAACTTCATTGAATCCTTTCAGTTATCCACCTGGCTTAGTAGCTATTTTCCAGCAACTTCAATTTCAAACTATAGACAAGTTGAAAATTGTTCTCCTCCATTGGATTAACAGAGACTTATTGTTTTTAATACAATCTGTAGTTGACCATCCATATCTCCCTTTTCTGTATTTATAAATTCAACCAACCACATATCAAAACTGTATTAAAAATTGCATCTTTGAGAATATAAACTATTTTTTTATCTAAACAACCTAGTATAACAACTGTGTACATAGTAATTATCTTATATCAGGCATTATAAGTAATCTGGAGAACAGTAATATGTGAAAATTTATATCTACATTATGAAAATGTATATATAAAAGACTTGAGTGTCTATAGATTTCCATGAGCAAGAAAGGTGGTGTAAAGAAGTTTCTAGAACCAATTCCCTGTAGACATCAAATGATCACTCTATTTAAGATAACCATAAAATCACATTGAAAAGTTTGAGAGGTAAATTTCCCAAGCCAAACTAGTTAATATATTCTGAAATTTAACTTGATGTCTAATGGATAATATATTTTCTTAAATTAAAAGTAGTAAGTTTTTTTATTTATTAATTTTAGATATACATTACTAATATTTCACATGAAGAAGAAAACATCACAAACTGTGGGTTTGTGGAAGGAAAGGTGTAAATTTATCATTGCAAAATGTATTTCTCTAGGCTAAATTCTAACCTGTCAGCACCCAAGCAGGTAATAGGAAGAAAGATAACAAAGAATTTCACTCACATGATGAAATAAAACAAATTCTTCTGAAGAGAGGGAAATATAATAGGAACATATGCTATCACAGTGTATGTAACATGAATGCCATATAGAAAATGCACATAACATTTGTGTTTTCAATTTTATAGTCTGTGTTATCCTAATCTACCCATTTGGCATTGGTTGGTTCTAGGGATACCAAAATTAACCTTTATTAGCAGCATTAATATCTTTAATTCATAGCTGATAGCAATGAATAATAGCAGAACCCATCCTGTCATTTGTTAATTTTCTTCAGTATTGGCAGTTGTCACTGAATAAAGAAATATTTAGGGTACTCCAAGGGAAGAAAAACTTAGGAGCTTGCTGTTGAACTTTCACAAAAAGTTCTGATGCATACTTCAGTTATAATACATTTTCAAACATGCTAAGCCAGGTTTCTGTGAACATCAAGAATATTCACAACTCATAAGCAGTTAATCTTATTTCTGTACAGAATTTTTCACTGACTTTCTCCAACCCTTTCAACAGCTACCAGTTTAATTCTTTCTTCAACCAGTGTTAATTTCCTAAATTTAGTATTCTTTCATTTTCCATGTAGAACACTGAAGCTCTGAAAGGTCATTTTCTAACATCTACATATATAATGTGAACAGAGTCATTGCTATGGTTTGCAGGTGGCTTGAGTGTGTGGTCCAAGGCCTTGGAATTCTAACCTTGTTGTGAGATATTATAAAAGGTAGAGACAGTGAACTGTAATGATTATGAGTAGGATGTTTGGGAGGTGATTAGGATTAGAGGAAACTATTAGGCTAGAGCCCATATAATTAAATCCCGGTAGCTTCATAGAAAAAGTGAGACACACATATGCACTTGTTCACCGTCTCTTTTGTGTGATGCTCTGCACCACCTCAGGCATCTGCCAGAAAGAACATCGCCAGATGTGGCTCCTTATGTTGGTCAGCTTTACATCACTGTGACCAAAATACCTGACAAGAACAAATTGGAGGAGGAAACGTTTATTTGTTGCTCACAGTTACAGAATTTATTTCATTTTAGGCCAATTGCATTATTCAGGGTGCCTGGGGAAGAGGAACATCATGGTGGAGGACATGAATAAGGAGAGCTTCTCAGCTTATGGCAGCCAAGAGACCAAAAGAGAGGGAGTAAGGAGCTGGGAATCAGATATAGTACAGGGCAATGTCCCCAGCGACCTGTTTCCTCAAGTCACAGAACCTGTATACAGTGACCATCCAGTAGTCCATTTAAATTATTAATCCATCAATAGTAACCCTATGATGGGGATACAGAACCTTCTGCCATGATCTTATCATTGTCTAAAAGTCTTGTCTCTGAAACCTGATGCATTCTGACTGTGCTTTCAAACATGAGGTTTTCAGAGGACATTAAAGATTCAAACCATGATAGCTCTCAACCATGCACTTCAAGAACCATGAACCAAAGTGATTTTTTTCTTTATAATTTACCCAGTCTATGGTATTATTAGCAATAAAAAATAGACTAATGTAGATATGCTAGCTATTCTTGCAATTCTATTCTTTTTGTAAGCATTGTTCTGATTTCAAAGGGATAAATATATATATTAAGAATTCAAGAGGACTGTCCCAGCCACCTGAGCAGGAACCCAGGCCTAGGTTAAGCCTACTCTGCCCAGCCACCAGTAGATTGGCACAGGATCTCAGGCCCTGTCCCAAGAACACCCATACTGACCTGCCAACATACATCAGATCCAGGCCTAGGCCTAGGATCACACCCACCAGACCAGCAGACCCACTCCATAGCCCAGGCCCAGGTCTCTGCCATTGTCCTCTCCATGCAGTAGCTACCACCTTGCACACAATAGATGCCTAGAAGCAGCTACATCCCAGAACCGGCATCCCAAAGCCAGTGTAAGGCTCACCCTTTTAGTCCCATCTCTGAAAGAAGTTGAATCCATTTTGGGACACCCCCATTGCTATCTTGAGTTACCTCCACTATTGCCGCCACCACCTTTAGTTGCAGTAGCCTCCATAATGGGACAGTGGCAGGGTCTGAAATCACAACACCAAGGTGAGGAACAGATAATCTGCATGGATACTACAAGCTTATAGGATAGAAACTGTAATACCTCAGATCTACACTGCAAGAAAGGAAGACGCATAGACAACATGAAGAAACAAGGGAGGAAAGTGCTCCAAACAAACAAGGATACTACAATATAAGAACCCAAGGACAGGGGAGTTGATGAAATGTCAAGAGAAGGAATTTAAAACATACATAATTAAAATCTGCAAATTAAAGAATGACCTAAATGAACAATACAGGCAAAAATTGATCACACCAATAAAGAGATAGGAGCAAATACAGGTAGCAAAAGATTACTTCAAGAAAGAAATAGAGACTCTGAAAAAAATCCAGTCAGATATCCTTGAAATGAAGGAAATGATAAACCAAATAAAAAACTCAATAGAAAACATCACCAATGGACTAAATCACTTGGAAGATAGAATGTCAGATAATGAAGACAAAGTGTACAATCTGGCAAGTAAAATTGAAAACATGGTGAACATGGTAAGAAACGATGAACAGAAAATCCAAAAATTATGGGATAGCCTCAAAAGACCAAATCTAAATTTTGGGGGGATAGAGGAAGGCACAGAGATTCAAATCAAAGGAATACATAATCTCTTTAATGAGATAATATCAGAAAAATAATAATATAATAATATCTGAAAATGTGGTTCTTATACACAAGGCATAACTAGTAACCTATTAAAAAGACAAAGTTATTTTATTTATAGAAACATGGATGAAACTGGAGATCTTTGTGTTAAATGAAAAGAGCAAGGCACAGGAATAGATTGATATCATAAATATGTAGATTAGAAAAATGTTTATCTCATATAAATTGAGAATAGAAGAGTGTTTACCAAAGGCTGGGGAGAATAGGGAGGAGAGTAGTATAGGAAAAGGTAATCAATGGTTATTAATATGCAGTTAGTTAGAAACAAGAAGTGCTGGTTGCTATTCTCTACCAGGGGATTATAGATTGTAATAATGTATTACAGATTTCAAAAAGATAGAAAAATATTTTTGAATGTCTTTACCATTAATAAAATAATAGATGTTTGAGGGGAAAATCTGTTTTACATGATATAAACATGGTACAATGTATACATGCATCAAACATTATCTGGTACCACATTAATAAATATGGTATTCTTCCATGTATCAGCTAAATGTAAGTTTGGATTAAGAAATATAAGAATAGTTCTTTGAAATAATAATATTTCTTATTTATAAAATATTCTAGTCATATCTTTCCACAAGTTATCTTGTTTAATATGCAATGCAGCTAATGTACTTCCATAATATTTTAAAATGTGATTAGTTGAAAGAAACAATTCAGGTTTTTCACTATTTCAGTTATTTTTTTCTTTTTCTTTTTTAAAATATTTTTTTTTTAGTTTTAGTTGGACACAATATCTTTATTTATTTTTATGTAGTGCTGAGGATCGAACATTCTGCCTCATATGTGCCAGGCCGGAACTCTACCACTGTGTCACAGCTCCAGCCCAACAGCTATTCTTTCTTAAAAATATTTTTTTAGTTGAAGTTGTCAATGGATCTTTATTTAATTTATTTATTTTTATGTGGTGCTGAGTATTGAACCCTGTGCCTCACACATGCTAGGCAAGTGCTCTACTACTGAGCTACATCCTCGACCCCATATTTTAGCTATTCTTATACAACTAAATCTAAATGTTACAAGCTGTTACCCTTTAAAATTTGCCAGTAATTCCTAGTTTTCACTTTTACTTTTAAATCTTATTGCTAAATTTAAACTAAGTGTGCATATTTAGAAATATACACAGGTAAATCAATGAAGATTTTTTTTTCAATACTCGTGAATGTTTAAATAGCAAAACCATTTATACTTGAGTACATAGGTTCAAATAACTCTCAAGTATACTACTTAATATTTAGAGTTGATTATAAAATTTGTAGATTCTCAAAAAACTTAATGTCCTTTTCTGAATTTCTCCATATCTGAAAGCAAATATTTTGATCAGAAGTACATATATACACTCACATACATGTGGATACACATACATGGACAACCCAAAAACCTTTAGATGCTTTAAGGCTGATATATATTATAACCAACCTACTGTTTTACTTAGTGATTCTGTCTCAATTGACTGAGTAAATAATGAATTTGGTGTGAATATGGGGGAGATGGAGAAATGAAACTTAATATATACAGAGCACAGAAATCTGTATATTCTACACCTTACAAATATCCTTTTTCTATAACATCATGACATATACAAATAATGTAAAAATAATCAAGTGACCATTCTGAATCTTCTGTCCCCGCAATTTTTCTTTCTTAGATAAATCATTGAATTCTATTCTATAAATCTTTCTCAGTGGTAGTGTATAAGGTGTCTAGGAAGCATATTGTCCCATATCAACCATTATTTTAATCTTATTCTCTGGTTTCCTGTACCTGTATCTGATATTCTCTCTGCCAAGACACTTGTGTGTGATGACCTTTTAGAATTTGATTTCTTCTGGACTGATGATACCTTTTGGTACCTAACACTGTCTTCTAGATATTAGACATCTTTTTCCAAATTCTATTAGCTATTGTCAGATCTCCCTTGATTCTATGTTCTTATTAGTCTGCACCTTAGTCTCACCTGTTGAAAAATTCAGCTCCAATGTCCAGACTTTCTGAAAACCCTCATATTTCTATGACATAGCTCTGGACCAATTTCTTGAACCTATATGCCTCAACAATTCTTATCACAAAAATAAACTCTTAATTAAGTTTTCTTTTAAAATAAAAGTATTGTTGGAAAAGTTCTTTCCTTATAATTATAAGACCAGACTAGCAAGAGAATTTGTTGAACAATTTGACCAGCCTGTGAGTTCATACATATTGTATTTACGTTTAAAACAACTTATTATAAAATCATTGATTTTTAAAAAGCATTATGAATTCTTAAACATACAATATCATTGTTTTGTTCCATTTTTATAACTTTAAATTGATGAATCTTCTAATAAAAAATATCTTCTAGACTCAGTATACTTATTAATTATGCATATTGGACAAAAAAGAGGTTTTCAATGTGTATTGCATACTCAGTAAGCACTAATCATATTAACCATTCAGCAGATAAAAATTAAATATAAAAATATAGCTCTTCAGGTATTTTTGAACTTAGTCTTAAGGCACCCTATGAATGTCCATTGTATCATTAGGTAATCTATAATTAAGTACATGAAAAACATAAAGTTATGTATTTCTGATAAAATGAAAATACTTGCTCAAAATAAAGGAGTTAAAGACTCATGAAGAATTCAAAGAATCTCAGTGAGTGAGGGGTGGTTTACAAGAGGACATATTAGGCAACCATTGCCGCAGTCTGGCTGGGCACAAATGCCGCAGTCTGGCTGGGCACACAATCACGAGCCACCACACAGCTTGTAGATTCAAACAGCAACTCTTTATTCCCGAACTCACACCAGCCGTCTACAATCATGTTCTGGGGAAATCCACGTTCTCTGCCCAAATCCCCCCGCACTGGGCTTCTATCTCCAAAATATACTGTCTGAATCCCGTGAGAACTCAAGGGGAACTCAGGCAGCAGGATACGCCCTATTCCCAGCAGGAATAATCTTAAACCTTAAACCTGGAACCTAAACTGGGAACGCCCTAAACACGATTATCTTAAAACCGGGAACACCCTAATCTGCCTTGGTCCTTGAGCAAGGTCACTTACATTCAATGTCACTGCAACATGTCAGCAACATGGGGTACGCTGGCAAGGAAATTGTCATACCTACTTGGCTAATGGCTCCCAGCATCTCCCCCCTTCTGATTAATTAAACAACAAGCAATGTGGCTTAAGGACCGTGCCTGGTAGGTTGTCCAATTCAACATATGGTTCTTACCCGTCATGGGAAAAACTGACCTTTAGGCGTCAGCCTCCTGTCTTAGGTTGATACCACTGCAATTGAATCATACCCGTCACTGACTACTGGTCCAGCATACAGCCATACTTGTGGATAGGTCTATGCACCAGTGGGGGGGTGAGGTTCTTTGCCTCACCTCTGTTGGCCCCCAAATTTGGCCTTGGTGCCAGTGGGGGAGTGAGGTTAATGTGGCTTATGGACCGTGCCTGGTAGGTTGTCCAATTCAACATATGGTTCTTACCCGTCATCGGAAAACTGACCTTTAGGCGTCAGCCTCCTGTCTTAGGTTGATACCACTGCAATTGGATCATACCCGTCACTGACTACCGGTCCAGCATACGCCATTGGCCCCCAAATTTTAGACCATCACTAGCAGAAGGGAGGAGGATACAGAAATGCCACGACACCAAGCCAATTGACGGCTCCTTGGGAAAAATTGCATCACTGGTGACACCATCAGCAAAGATATGCCAGCACTACCACAATTAACATGGGGTGCGCTGGCAAGGAAAAATTGCATCACTAGTTAATCACTGTCGCAGATGTAAGAATGGCCAAGCTGGAGCTCTGGATATCAGCTGTTATGGATTTGAGTCAAATCATCTTCTTTTTGATCTGTAGAAACTGTTTTAGTTAATCTCTCTGGAATCCAAATCGGCTGCTGTTCTCCCTGTGGAAACACACAAACAAAACCCCGACTCCAGACAATCACTGGGTCAGGACCTTTCCATTGTCCTGTTAGAATATCTTTCCAAAGTACCTTAGGCTTATGTACATTTTTTGGATACATATGTCTTTCCGCAGCACTAAGTCCTGATGAATCCAAATTTAAAAAGTGTAGAGTAAAAAGCATTATTTTAAGTTTATGGGGGATATATACCCCTTTCCAATTCCCTCTTTTTGCTTTAATAAGTATGTCTGTATCTAATAGTTGTCTTAGCTTTTTGCATTTTCTATCTGTGTAATACCTTACTTGACATTTTCAACCATTTTCTATCTTCTAGTTTTTTTTTTTTTTTTTTTTTCCTAAGGTTTGTATTTTTACCCTTAGTTGCTTATTTTCCTCTTAGTTTTTTTTTTTTCCTATTTTGTGGGTTTAAAATTCTTGTCTTCCTACATTTTTTTTATCTTTCTACATCTTCTTTATCTTTTTTCTTTTTAACTTTCTATACTTCTGTCTTTAAAGTTTTTCACTTTAAATTTTTAATCTTCTTTATCTAAATATCTTTTATCCTATTATCTTCCCATTTTTTTTAAAGTAATGCCTTTAAGATTAAGCTTCTTTCCTCCATCATGAAGGCATTTTAACCACCTTCAATTTAACCTTTTAAAGCCTTTTAATTATCATCTATACTGTACTTTTAAATGTACTTTTTCACCACCTACAGCTTCACTCTTTTAAACGAGGCTTAGATTTTGTTTAAATCGCTTCAATGTTAGTTTACATGGCTGCCCTTCAACCAAAGGCTTCTTTTTTTTTTTTTAACTCCATTGAGAAACTTTGTCTCAATCTGTCATGTACAAATCTTTTTTTTATTTCTTCTTTTCTCAAGCTTTTAAAGTAAGTCTAGTTTCCTCAAAATTTTTTTAAATGGCATTTTACAACTTTTTACTTTACCACACAGAGATTATCTCATCTAAAAACATTTTTTTCCTTTAACCTTTTATATTAAAATATATTTCCACATCTTGAATCTTTTTCTATCTCTTTTTTAACCGTTAACCCTTTTTATAAATTCACATTTTGAAACAACTCTTATAAAATTTCTGATTTAGACAAATTACTCCACTTTAATAAGATGAAAGACTTTCATGTTTTTTATGATACTATAATACTATAATTGAAACCCAACTGAAAATTTTTACTCTTTGTATATAAATTACACATGATAGAATCTTAACACTTAGTAACCTTGTTTCAGCAAAGACACAGACCAAAGCAATATTAAACATTTTTCCATTTACCAATTTAGGAAAACACACATAATGTTTAAATATATAACCTTATGGAACTTAATAAGTAAAGAGTACTTGATTTCATATTTAGTGGTTGATATTTTAACACTTTAGCTTTGAAAATTAATCAGATGTCTGTAAAAACCAATATCTTAGACAAATGTAGTAAACAGAACTAACCATCTTTTTCTTGAAGAAAAATCCTTCTACAGGATACCATGATGGTCCCATTGATATACTTAATAACTCGTCTTTAAAAAGCCATTTGCTACATTTTTGTATTTTATCAACATATGCCCTAATTGTTCTTGGTCTCACTGGGGTGCCTCCTTCCTCTAACAATTTCTTTTGCTCGGAGGCAAATAACTTCAAACCTTGAGTCAACCATTTTCCCCAGTTTGCCTGAGAAAGTTCTAGGAACAGGCAACTTGAAATAAAAACAAGATAAATCAAAACAATAACACATTGTTTTTTGAGTTGGTCACCCATTCTTTCGCTCTTCCTCAGGGGCGAGCAATTTCACTTACCTCTAAGCTTCAGAAGTTCCCCGTACGAGCCGCCAAATGCCAATGTCTGGCTGGGCACAAATGCCGCAGTCTGGCTGGGCACACAATCACGAGCCACCACACAGCTTGTAGATTCAAACAGCAACTCTTTATTCCCGAACTCACACCAGCCGTCTACAATCATGTTCTGGGGAAATCCACGTTCTCTGCCCAAATCCCCCCCCACTGGGCTTCTATCTCCAAAATATACTGTCTGAATCCCGTGAGAACTCAAGGGGAACTCAGGCAGCAGGATACGCCCTATTCCCAGCAGGAATAATCTTAAACCTTAAACCTGGAACCTAAACTGGGAACGCCCTAAACACGATTATCTTAAAACCGGGAACACCCTAATCTGCCTTGGTCCTTGAGCAAGGTCACTTACATTCAATGTCACTGCAACATGTCAGCAACATGGGGTACGCTGGCAAGGAAATTGTCATACCTACTTGGCTAATGGCTCCCAGCAAACCATAATAGAATGATGATGCCATCCAGTTGGAAGGGCATTAAACATAAAAAATCAGCATGGATTAAAAAGGTTTCTTAAAAAAAAAAGCATTTTTGGAAAAGTTCTTTCCTTAGAAAGTTCACAGGAACAATTTCACGTTGAGAGTTATCTTGCCAGAGTCTGAGTGATATCAAAAATACATGAGGAGCTTTATGCTGAGTGACATGACACATCAGAACCTATTACTGGCTTTGAGAGTGATTTAGGATTAGGAAGGATATCGTAAAACAAGAAGTTATACAAGCAGTCATTAGTCAAACATAGTTTTAGTGTGATGGAAATCAGATAGCGGGATGTACTGGATACTTTAACTACACTTATAAAAGGAAACCAAAATATTGATAGAGAATAAACCAGAATAAATCATTGGGGAAGAGTGTTTCATAATGGTATAAGTAGTTTCCTCTGAAGACATGATTCAGGAAATTGTATTTGCCACATGTTTCAATTTGGTTTTATCTAGTGATAGAAATCATTCTCATATGCATGTTCAATTTTTTTTTTTGAGACCACAAAATTCAGTCTGAGAAGTTCGAAAGCTCTTTTAACAGCACTCTGCTTTTAAAATGAGACCCTCTACATGTGGGGGAAGTAAAAGATTCGTCAAACCATAGCATTGTTTAATTCAATGTAATAAGGTCTGAAGTAATTCTAAGACGTTCACTGTGTATTGTGTCTTCAGGCCCTTGTCAAGTTGTGATAGTTTGATGTGTAAATCTCTTATTCACAACTATAGGCATACTTTTTGCTACAAAAATGAGAAAAATTTGAAAGAATAAAAGTCAATACAAATATAATTAAATAACATGCAATTATATAACTATCATTTTATTGTAAAAAGTGTTGACTTATAATATAAGTTATAAAATAATTAATTTTCTGATTTGAAATTTTGGCAATTTTTTGTGGTATAAATACTTTTCCCATGATCAATTTCATGCTATCAGCAATGTAATTATTGGTTCACAAAATTTCCACATATTTAATAGTTGACATTCATGAGCTGGTAGTGCAGTTTTTAAAGCAACATAAACATGCTATGCTTTACTCCAATAGATAAAGAGAGAAGATATCTTAGTTACCCAGAATGTTAAAATTGTAAAAAAAAAAAAAAGTGTCATTAAAACCAAATATGTTATCATCACTTCCTGCAGATATCAGTACTTGTGTTTCTCTCCGAAGCCTATCCACATTCCCAACAATTATTCCCAAAAATTTCTTAGAAATAATAATTTACCCATGTCTCAGTCTTTGTCAGACTGTCCTTTACAGGGTGTTTATAATTGGACACCTTACTGGCTGTATCCTCAAGTGATAGAATGCATTTATACTTCCTGAAACAATTCTATATGGAAAAAAATAGATTTTCAGTATTATATATGAGTAAACTGAAGCTCAAAAAGATAACTTGCCTAAAATAGTTCATGTAATTGTTTAGAAAAAATCTTAGTTTCTCCTGCTTAATTGCATTTATTTTGACTGAAAGTATATATTGATTTCTAATTCCAGAAAAATGTTAGAATGAATGAAAAAGGACTATTTTTTATTAACTACACTTATAACTATATATTTCTATTAAAATATATAGTTATGCTAAAAGGAAAGACTTTTATGTGTATGGGAAAAGAAATAGGCTTAAAGTAACAGCAAGAATTTTGCAAACTGATGTTACATGAACACAGATAATATTAGAAAAATAATATAAATACTAGGGGTAAAGGGATAAATTTACAATATCCGCAGAAGATCAAATATGCTTTGGTGTTTCAAAAAGAGAGAGAGAGAGAGAGAAGTTGTATTCCATTCATATAAGAAAGTGATAAAGAAGCTAATAGCTGCCTAGATCATTGAATAAAGGAAAATATAAATTCAGAAAAACCTTAGCCCCAGCATTTTTGCTGCAAACATTAAATCTAGAGTATGATCTCTATTTTACTTGACCCTTAAGTCAAGAATTTTAATCATTGAATTTTACAACTTAAAATCCTGATTTCAGAGAAAAATAGAAAATTACTTTGTAAAACAATTCTACAATATAGGGTACATAGAAAAATACAGGAAAAATTAAATATTCTCAATGATTATGAACAAACAAAAGTAACATTAACAATGCAAAACTCACAAAGAAATGATGTTCTTGAAGTTTCAGAAGATGTAACAAAAATATAATTTAAAACTCTGACAAGTTATAACACAAGCTGAGAAATATTAACATTAGGATTTTTAATTTATTAAATGTTAAAAGGGAAAAATATAAAATTTAACAATGATGCTTTCTGAATATACAAATAGAACTCCAGCAATAAATCAGGCAAAAAAAAAATCAATGGCATCCAACATGGAAGAGAAAATAATCCAATTGGCATGTTCTTATATAAGGAAAACTGATTTAAAAAGCTATTAGAAATAATAGACGAATTCAGCAATATTGTAGAATACAAAATCAATAGTTTTGTTGTATACCAACAGACAATTATGTGAAATAAAAATCAAGAAAACAGTCCAATTTAGAATAGTTGCAAAAAATAGGAATAAATTTAACCAAAAAGTGACAGATCTCTCCAATGAAAATTATAAGACATTTATGAAAGAAATTACAGAATCCAAATAAAAAGTGTGAAAAACATCCTAAGTTCATATATGGAAGAATCAATATTTTTAAGATGCCCATATTACTCAAAGTAATTTATATGTTCAATACAACCATTGTCAAAACACCAATGGCATTTTTCTCTGCACTAGAAAAATCAAACAAACATTTATATGGAACCCCACAAACCCTGAAAAGCTTTGTTCTCTTGAACAAAGAGAATGAAGCAGGAAGCATTTTATTAGTTGAGTTCAAAACATTCCACAAAGCTGTAGCAATCAAAACAGCACCAGATTGGCCTAAAAAGATAGTCAATAAAACAGAATAGAAAGCCAGGAAATAAAGCTTTGCATCTGCAGCCACCTGACTTTTGGTAATGGTGCTAAAATTGTGTTAGAGAAAGGACATTATTTTCAACAAATGTTTCTGGGAAAACTGGATGTCCATATGCAGAAGAATAAACTCCTTCATCAGTGAAAAAAATCAATTGAAGATCAATTAAAAATTTAAGTTTAAGACCTGAAAATATGAAACTACTAGAGGAAAACATAAGGTAAACACTTCAGGGCATTGAAACAGGAAAGGAATTTTTGGACAAGGTACAAAAGTATAAGAAAGAAAAGCAGTCAAGGGGATTATATAAAACTATATGGCTTCCACAAACAGAGTGCAGAAACAACCTAAAAATGAGGGGAAATATTTTCAAACTATTCTTCTGATAAGATATTGATATTATGGATTTATAGGGCAAAAATTCAATGGCAAAAAAATGACCTGATTAAATAAATAGTCAATTGACATAAAAAGCCATTTCTCAAAAAACAACATACTAATGTCACATTAGAGATTAATAGTAGTAATTTTTTCTTGCTGCATAGAAAATTACCACATACATAGTGGCTCAAAGCAATGCATATTCATCAGCTCACAGTTAGCAGGTCAGAAACTTGGGTACAGTGTGACTTGGATTGCCTTTTTTTGGTCATCACAAGTACAAAGTCATCATGTAGGTCATTAGAAAAATGCAAACCAAAATCAAAATAATATATCACCTTGTTTAGAAAGAAAGGTTATTATTTAAAAGGGTAGAGACAAATGTTAATGACAATGTGGAGAAAAGAGAAACCTTGTTCAGTGATGTTGGAAGAGTAATGTGATAGATATCATTATCCAAAGTGGACATGAATTGGTGTCAACATACTTTATATACAATAAGAGATATGGAAAATTGTGCTGCATACATGTAATAAGAATTGTGAGGCATTCCGCTGTCATTTATTTTTTTAAATCAATAAAATTAAAAAAAATAAAAATAACAGTATGGAGTTTTCTCAAAAAAATTATAAAAAGTACCATGTGATCCAGCAGTCCCACTACTTGGTATATACCCAAAGGTAATAAAATTGATTTGTAGAAATGAAATCATTATCCCTTGTTTTCTTGTAGCATTATTCACAATAGGCAAGAAATGGAAACAACCTAAGAATTAAACAACATGTAAATAGGTAAGTAGGTAAAGAAAATGCAATAGACATACACAATGGAACATTGTTCAACCATAAAAATTGAGATCCTGTCACAGTGAGAAAATGGATGGAACTGGAGATCATTACATAAAATGAAATAAACCAGGTTCAGAAAGATAAGTACTGTTGAATCTTAAAAGAAAAAAAAATAAGTTGTTCTCGTAGAATCTGATAGCAGACTGGTACTTACCAGAGATCAGGGAGAGTATGTGGGATGGGGTAGGAAAGGGTTAACCAATAGATGTTAAATGAATTACAGTTAGATGGGATTATAGTTAGATGGTGTGTTCTTGCACAGTGCAGTGGCTATAGATTACAATAATATACAGTATACTTCAAGCAATTATAAGAAGTAAGTTTGAAAGTTTTTACATGTAAAGAAATGATTAATCTATGTTTAACCTGATTTCACTATTATGCAATGTGTACTTGTATCAAAATATTATATGATGATCCATTAATATGTATAATTTTTGTTTGATATATTATTTAAATATTTCTTAAAGCAATGATATGGGATAAAAAATCAAACATGAATAAATACATTGGACTTAGCTAAATAAATACTTGGTAATAGAAGACAGACTTGAGAAAATTATCAGAGATTGAGAATAACATATCTTCCAGGAGGAAAACTGTAAATTTTATGTTGCTGTTATATATGACTATAAGAAAGAGTCACTGTTTAAAAGAAATCTAAACTAGAATGATTTTTAAAAAATGGCAAATTCGTTGATCCTAAAGTTGATTTAAGACATATCTTTAAGAATTTAAAATTTAAAATACCCTTTCATGTATTAATTCTTTTAAATAATTTTAATTTTTAAATAATTTCAAAAATTTATTAAAAATCCTAGATTGTAAAAGGCATCTATTTAGTAATCTTGGTAATTTGGTAATTATTCTTAAATCTCTGGTTTTGTTTGGAGGATTAAATGTAACATTTTAAGAAAAGTATCTAATATATTATCTGCTAAATAGTCAGAAATCAATAATAGAGTAACTGTTTAATTTTCTGAAAAAAAAATAAATCAAACTGCAATATATAGACGTATTAATTATGTTAGAATTTCCTTTAAAATAAATGATATCCTGTGACAGAATTTAATGATGCATGTGAATTCATGCTTTAGCGTTTATGCATACCCAGTTGTCACTCCATGGTGCATACTAATATTCTTAAAGTTATTATCTCCAATTTCCTATTCCAAAATCTTTCATTGGAGCAGCTCTCTTACCAACATCTCTCCCTACAAATTCCTTTCTTCATATTTAGAGGTATTACACTTCAAGTGTCCATTATCTGTAATGCTTAGGACCAAAAGTGTTTTGGATCTTGGATTTTTATTCAGATTTTGAAGTATTTTCATGTACATAATGAAATATCTTAAGGATGGGGCCCAGGTTAAAATACAGACTTCATTTATGTTCTGTATATATCCCATACACATAGACTGCATATAATTTTATACAGGGTTTAAATATTTTGTTCATGAAACAAAGTTTATATACACTGAAATATTAGATTTATGACATCATGTTGAAACAGAGAAGTTTTGAATTTGGGCTTATTAGGGATTTTTGAGGATTTGGATTAAGAATGTTCAATGTATATGCATATTCTATTAAAAATTGCTACCTCCTTATAGTCTCATTAAAAAAAGATGATATTAAAATTGCCACATTAGAGATTAATAGTAGTTATTTTCTCTTGCTGCATAGAAAATTACCACATACATAGTGGCTCAAAGCAATGCATATTTATCAGTCCACAGTTCGCAGGTCAGAAAGCATGGGTACAGTGTGACTGGGTTGCCTGCTTTGGTCATCAGGAGTTCAAAGTCATTATGTAGGTCAGGCTGCACTCTCTTCTGGAGTTCAGAGTCCTCTTGTAGGTCACGTGCTTGTGTCAAGATCCCAGCTTTGTTTTATTTTTCTCTTTGTCTTTTCTTTCCATTTTCTTTTCTTTTTTTTTTTCCTTTTTTCTCTCTCTCACTTTTTGCAACTTTAGAACTGGACTCCCAATTTCCTTTCCAGCTATCATTTTGGTGACTATCTCAGATGCTAAAAGTCACCTGCAATTCACTGGCATGAATTTTAGGAAGAGCCTAAAGGATAAGGACTTGCCTGATTTTCTTTTTCTTTTTTCTTTTTTAGAGAGAGAGAGAGAGATTGAGAGAGAGAGAGAATTTTAATATTTATTTTTTAGTTTTCGGCGGACACAACATCTTTATTTGTATGTGGTGCTGAGGATCGAACCCGGGCCACACGCATGCCAGGCGAGTGCGCTACTGCTTGAGCCACATCCCCAGCGCTTGCCTGATTTTCTTAAACCCGCCAGACTACCTCATTTATATTAAAGCAAGTAGAAATGAGATCTCCATTACATCTGCAAAAATCCCTTCACAGAGACACTTTCCTGTTTGATTGAATAGGGAGAAACCACTGTACATTAGAGCAAGAGAATCATGGGAATCACTGTGGAATTCTACCTACCACAGTTGAAAAATCTAAGACTTAAACAAAAAAGCAATTCACCCAAAATTACATAACTAATAAAAAGTCAGGAGAGTGTTCAATTCTATATAATTGAATTAATAGAATCTCACTGTACTATACTTTTTTCCACTATATTCTGATATTCCTCAGTTACTTAAGGAATTTTTGAGTACACGCTTTTCCTCCTTCCTTCCCATTTTTTACTCCCTTCTATATCCCATAGTCTTTTATTTCTTTATTAATTATTTATTCAAAACATATTTAAATAAATAATATAAAATGAATTATTAACTAAAAGAATGCTTACTCCATCAGACAAAGGAAGAATAGAGAATAAGAAATTGAACATGAAAGAAAGAAAATCTTCAGGAAATAATTACAATTGCAGACAAATTTGTTGAAAGCTCAGAGGAGGAGAGGTGATGAAAACATGGGGTTAGAGCTTGGCTTTTGAAGATACTGTGTGAGAGAAAGAAAGGGTAAGAATAATGACCAAAATTTTGGCCTGAGCTTGTTTTAGAATAGAGCAGCCATGTACTAAGCCATGAAAACTCACAGATGAGGAAAATTTGACAGAATATTCTATGAAGAAATTAAAACTCTACACACATTTTTTTTTAAATTTTGAGAGTAGGTCTTTTTTTACATGACAGTATGATTTGAAATATTATACATATTATACATAAACTAAATATGACATGTTCTAATTAATATCCCATTAGTGTGGTTGTACATCATGTGGAGTTACATTGGTCATGTATTCCTATATGCAGATAGGAAAAATATGTCCCATTCATTCTGCTGTCTTTCCTATTCCCATCCTTTGTTCCTTCCCTTCCTTCTCTGTTTAGTCCAATGAACTTCTAATTATTCTCTTTCTTGTTGTAGGTTAGAATCCACTATCAAAGAGAATATTTTGCCTTTATTTCTTTGAGGATGGCTTATTTCACTTAGCATGATATTCTCCAGTTCCATCCATTTACTGGCTTATGTCATGGTTTTATTTTTCTTTCTTTTTTAAAATAGCTTTATTTAATTTATTTATTTTTATGTGGTGCTGACTCACATGTGCTAGTCAACTCAAACATGCTAGTTGAGAGCTCTATCCCTGAGCCACAACCCCAGCCCAACTTTATTTTTCTTTATGACTGAGTAATATTATATTGTGTGTATATATATCATTTTTAATCCATTCTTCTATTGTAGGGCACCTAGGTTGCTTCCATATCTTGGCTATTGTGAATTGAGCTATTATAAACATTGAAGTGGCTGCATGAGACCATTCTGCTCTGTTGTACAGGAACTCCTGGACTCAAGTGATCCTCCTGACACAGCCTCCTAATTGGCTGGGACAGCAGATGCATGCTTAAACACTTGGCCAGAATATATTATTTATGTAGTTCTTAAAATCTCAATTATTGAAAAAAAAACTGGATATGTGAGTTGTACATTTAGGAAAAGGGCAGGATTTGGTTGTGGATCTAAATTTGGGAGTATTTGTATTAAAGAAAATATCTCAAACCAAAGTCAAGTTAAGATAACCTAAAAAGTTAATGCAAATAGTGAGTATAATGATAAAAGAATTTATTCCTAGATTTCTCTAATATTTAGAGATTAGAGAATTAAAAACTTCGTAACAACATGGTCTGTGAATTGGAAGAATCAAGAGGC
This sequence comes from Marmota monax, assembly GCF_021218885.2. Classification (NCBI taxonomy): domain Eukaryota; kingdom Metazoa; phylum Chordata; class Mammalia; order Rodentia; family Sciuridae; genus Marmota; species Marmota monax. Next base: position 23,327 of record NW_026693548.1, read on the forward strand.
AGAATATCCCAATGGCTAAATGAATAAAGTATTTCTTAATGGAAAGGATGAATAGCCTTTTAAAAGACTGCTCACAAAAGGATTAAAATGGTTTCTGAGAAAATTATCATTAAGTATGACAATGAGTAAATTATTGTCAAATTGAGTAAGAATAATTTCACTAGAGTAGTGGGAAACAAATGGACCCATGATAGAATATGAAGTAAAGAATTGCAAACATTTGGTAATAAAAAAAAGCATGAACAATGTTATATACTTGCAGATAGGAAAAAAAATATGTTTCTGAGAAATGGAGGTGAGTAAAGAGATAGAGATAATAACTTAAACAAAAAGTAAAATAGAACCTTTTAAAAATTGTAATTATATTGGCTTTTTTGTCTTATTACAGAACTGAGACAATAGAAGGGGAAACTGATGAATTCTGCGAAAAAATAACTTCAGAACGAATGGTCTCATGTGAAGAGTGGAGTGACCCACTCTCTTAGATGGAAACACAGACACAAGGAGGGTAGGAGCAAAGTCATTGTCGTGTTGCTTTTGGTAAGTGCTATAAAAAACAAAACACATTTTGCTTAGCTTGAGGAATTGAGAAGTTTAGCATATTTGAATAGAGAAGAAAAAGTGAAGAGTGATTGACAAGGAAATGTGGCTGGCAGGTAGAGTGACACCAAAGATCATCTTCATATTAACTGGGATTAATTTAGTGAACTGAGAACAATGCATCATTGAGTGTGATTTGTGAGTGGGTACCATTGCAGAATAGGTGAAGATGTGACTTTAACAAGATTTGAAATTTCTCAAGGAGTGTGAGAGAGAACAAGAAGCAAAGAACCTGAGGGTTTCTGTAAGAGAAAAATCATAAAGACGTGAAAGAGAAACTAAGAACATTGACAGGTCTGCAGTTATTATTAAGAACATGGTCCAATGCTTGACCATAGGAGTGAATGGTTGAGTTCAGATTCAGATGCTTATCTGAAAAGAGAGCACATTTTTTTAAAAAAAATTGGGATCAGAATATTAATGTGATTCTTTAAGACCTACTTATGTCATTTAGAGACTCTTTTGGAAGAAATCCATATCGTATCTAAGAAAATGGGCTGGAGTGTCCTATAAGTTTGTTGCTAACTACAATAAAGAGGAATAACAGGAAGAACAGTCTAATGGTGTAAGCGTCAAGACATGGAGGGTTAAGAGAGAAGAAGAAAGCCCAGACTCTGCTTCAGCACCTCCCTAGAGACAGGTTATCCCTAAATGCTTCAGCTAGAATTTCATGATTCTTGTACATAAAACCTAGGGCAGGATACTTTCCAGGTTTCTCATTTTTGATACAAGTAGAGCATGCATAGTCAAAACTCTAATTTCACTAGATAGTATTCAGAGCCTGGGGAAACCAACTCATAATCAATCATAAATTTGTGTCATCCCTTCTGTAATAAATCTACCTCTTATAACTTCTTATGTATGAATATGTCTGTCTCAATGTTGCCGCAGTCCTGCTGGCTGCAGCAAAATAATCAGGGGGGGGTGACGAAGAACTTGTGTACTTGATACAGCAGGAGTAGGAGCCGTTTATTGCAGGACAGGAGCAGTATTTATACATTCCACACAGCTTATCTAATTAGCATAAACTAGATACAGCAGTCAACCAATAAGGAATCTCTTGATCAAACTTTTACATTTTTAGTACCCAAACAATCAGCTCAAAAGGTAGAGCTTAATGCAGTTTTACAAGCTTTTGTGATGTTTAAAGATTCTGTATTTAATTTATTTTCTGATAGTCAGTATGTAGTTAATGCTATAGTATCTCTTGAAGATGCTGGTAGGATTTCCCCTTCTTCTACTGTTTTCTCTTTGCTTTCCACTATACAAAGTCTAATCTGGGACAGAAAAGATCCATTCTTTATAGGACATATCAGGGCACATACAGGATTGCCTGGAGCCCTTAGTTTGGGCAATGATTTAGCAGATAAAACTACACATGACATACATATTTTCTCTACACTAGAAGAAGCTATAAATTTTCATAAAAAGTTCCATGTCAATGCTAATACTTTACAAAAGCGTTTTAAAATAACTAAGGAACAAGCTAGACAAATAATAAAACAATGTCAAAATTGTGTGACCTTTTTACCACAAGTTAACCTTGGAGTCAATCCTAGAGGATTGATACCTAACCATATTTGGCAGATGGACGTCACACACTTGCCAGAATTTGGAAAATTAAAATATTTGCATGTTACAGTTGATACTTCTTCTGGATTTTTGATGGGCTCCCTTCATGCCGGAGAAAAAACTAAAGATGTTATAGCTCATTGCTTACAAAATTTTGCCACTGTGGGTGTTCCAAAACAGTTAAAAACAGATAATGCCCCTGGTTATACTTCTACCTCTTTTAAACAATTTTGCTCAACATTTGGCATTCCTCATATAACAGGAATCCCATACAATCCACAGGGACAAGGCATAGTTGAAAGAGCTCATCAAACTATTAAAATGTACTTATTAAAGCAAAAAGAAGGAATTGGGAAGGGGTATATATTCCCCAAAGATAAACTTAAAATAACCCTTTTTACTCTAAACTTTTTAAATTTGGATTCATCAGGACTTAGTGCTGCGGAAAGGCATATGTGTCCAAAAAATGTACATAAGCCCAAGGTACTTTGGAAGGATATTCTAACAGGACAATGGAAAGGTCCTGACCCAGTAATTGTCTGGAGTCGGGGGTCTGTTTGTGTGTTTCCACAGGGAGAACAGCAGCCGATTTGGATTCCAGAGAGATTAACCAAGGTCCTGACCCAGTGATTGTCTGGAGTCAGGGGTCTGTTTATGTGTTTCCACAGGGAGAACAGCAGCCGATTTGGATTCCAGAAAGATTAACTAAAGCGATTTCTACAGACCAAAAAGAAGATGATTTGGCTCAAATCCATAACAACTGATATCCAAAACTCCAGTTTGGCTATTCTTACATCTGCAACAGAACCAGGATGCTTTTTTCAATATCTATTTTATTATTGCCCTTTGCCATATCATGAAGTTCTATTTTGTTTTTTGAGCTCATACAGACCTAGGTTAATGTTTTGCTGATCAGTTCTATTTTTTGACTATAGAGTTTTTAAACATTGCAATGGAGATTTCACCTGTAAAAAGTTATAAGGCCTTTACTATAATGTTATGTGTTGTATGTATTATATTATGTGTGCACACTTGTGTTTTGTGTTATATGTTTGAATGTATGTATGTCCATATATCATATAAGATGAGCGCTCATGATAAAATGGATCCAAATATTTTTTTTTCACGTGATTTATATGGTTTAATTTAAATTGGGTAAACAATTGTTGAGGATTGTTTTAATATGTAAACAAAAAAGAAGGTTAACAGATCTGTTTGTTTACTTTCACCTTTCCTTTTCATTATATTTAATAATTCTCTTAAAGATAATGTAAATTGTTAAGAAAATTGTTTTCTTTTAGTGCCTTCTGTAATGTTACATAATTTTTTCTTTAGCCATTATTGCCAGAATTCCTATCTTCATCCCAGTGCTGGTGAAGTCAAAGATAAAACCAATCTACAGCTTCTACAATAGCCATCACTGAACTGCTTGCAGAACTTGCCTGGACACATTGTGAGCTCACCTGTATGCATTGTGAACTATCTGTTGGTACAGCGAATTGTGGTAGTGCTGGAGTATTTTTGCTGATGGTGTCACCGGTGGTACAATTTTTCAAAGGAGCCCTCAATTGGCTTAATGTCATGGCATTTTGCATCCTCCTCTACTAGTGATAGTCTAAAATTTGGGGGCCAACAGAGGTGAGGCAAAGAACCTCACCCCCCCACAGGTGCAAAGGCCTATCCACAAGTATGGCTGTATGCTGGACCGGTAGTCAGTGACGGGTATGAACCAATTGCAGTGGTACCAACCTAAGACAGGAGGCTGACGCCTAGAGGTCAGTTCATCCGATGACGGGTAAGGACCATATGTTGAATTGGACTGCCTAACAGGCACGGTCCCTAAGCCACACGCTTGTTGTTTAAACAGAGAGGGGGAGATGTTGAGAGCCAAAGCCAAAGGGGCCCCAGCAAACTTCCAGCTGCCAGCAAACTTCCAGCTGCTGGCTGATGATTGGCTCACAGCGGCCCCAGCAACATCTAGCTGATTGGCTCCTCGGCCCCAGCAACATCTAGCTGATTGGCTCCTCTGCGGTGATGCTCATTGGGCTGTTTCCCTGCCCTTTCAGACCACGGAGCTGCTCATTGGGGGACTTTTTTGGCTCCGCCCACGTGACCCAGCCAATCGGCCTCAAGAGCAGGAGGATTGTGGGAGGTGGAGAGAAGCTTGTGTGGGAGAGAGAGGCTTGTGGAAAGCCGGTGGTGGCAGTTGAGGCTCTGAGGGTTTTTCCTGAGAGGCTATTTTGTTTGGCGTGTGTGGTTCTAAAAATAAAGTTAGTTTCTTTTGACAAGTGGCTCCTGATTGTGCCGAGCCAGACTGCGGCA